>NC_079191.1:23920106-23930106 GCF_029499605.1 Hyla sarda
TTTGGTCACCAGTTCATAAAAGGGACGTTGTGGAGCTGGAGAAGGTGCAGAGACGCGCAACTAAACTAATACAGGGCATGGAACCCTTAGCTATGAGAAAAGATTAAAATAATTAAATTTGTTTAGTCTTGGCATATGATCAACACATATAAGTACATAAATGGCCCATACAAAAAATATGTGGGAAAGCTGTTCCAGGTTAAAACCCCTCAAAGAACAATGGGGCACTCCCTCCATCTGAAGAAGAAAAGGTTTGGTGTCAAGTGGCCTTCTTTACCATAAGAACTGTGAATTTATGGAACAGTCTACCTAAGGAACTGGTCACAGCAGAAACAGTAGAAAGCTTTAAAACCGGGTTAGATACATTCCTAGAACAAAATAACATTAACAGTTACGCAGAAATATAATCACATCCCTTCCCCTTCATCCAACCATACCCCTTCCCTTCAACTCCTTGGTTGACCTTGATGGAAGAATTTCTAGATATATAAAAATGTAAGTGATATCTTACACTCCGCCCACTTCTAACTAACACATATCACATGAATCTAACTAACACTTTTAAAGACACAATACAAAGTATATGATCTACTGTAGTCTCAATTTGGAGGGAAAACTTATGACTTTTCTTTTTGGGAATATCATTTAATATCAATATTCTTAGGCCAAGGGATTAATGTTTTTACATCTATAAGCAATATTTCGTTGCTTCAATATAGATAAAGATCTGAGTCACAGATTCTTCTACAATTCACCAAACTTATTTCATATGATTACATCCACATTATAAAATTAGTCTTAATCGAATGAGAAGCCATTTGCATTGTACCAAGCTCATGTCATATCTAACTTAGGCACCTGGGAAAACTGGGTCCATTGCATTGTCAGGGGTAGCCATTTTCTTGACACCATATGGAGATCTCAGATAAGGCCTGGCTGCATTGTAGAAGACCTCACCATGGCTTTTTTATGATTGCGACCCTCAGGTAGCTTTCTAGGGGTGTAGAGTAGTTCTGGAGAAGGTAGAAGATCTTTCTATGATGAACTATATCTAAGGGCTACATACTGATCTAAATGTAAAAGATCTGCATGGAGTCTATCCTAAAATTTGAGTTTCCTGTAAGATCTATCTGGAATTCCCTTTCAGTTGATACACACCCCCTACATTGGAATTCGACAATGGACATATACTGGGTGTGTACAGATGCAAATAAGCATCTAGTTACGTTCTTTGACCATATATTAACTTTCTTCCAGCCTAATGGCCATGTAGTAATTCACTAGATGGAGCTATGGAAGTAATTAGGCTCAGTATGTTGAGAATTAAATTGTTTTTCAGATTAATTGTCATCTATCAAATATGGAGTTCTATACAGTGATCCCTCAACGTACGATGGAAATCCGTTCCAAATGGACCATCATTTGTTGAAACCATCGTATGTTGAGGGATCCGTGCAATGTAAAGTATAGGACAGTGGTCTACAACCTGCGGACCTCCAGATGTTGCAAAACCACAACACCCAGCATGCCCGGACAGCCAACGGCTGTCCGGGCATGCTGGTAGTTGTAGTTTTGCAACATCTGGAGGTCCACAGGTTGAAGACCACTGGTAGAGGAAGTTGTACTCACCTGTCCCCACCGCTCGGGACCGTCACCGCTCGTCACCGCTGCCCTTGATGTCGCCCTCCATCGCTGTTGCCGCGTCCCCGGGGTGTCCCCGACGCTCCGGTAAGGCCTCTGCTTCCCCGGCATCTTCTCTCTCTGTCGCCGCCATCACGTCGTTACACACGCCGCTCTTATTGGATGACGGGACGGCGTGCGCAGTGATGTGATGTCGTCGATAGAGAGCGCCGACGATGCAGGAGATCCCGAAGAGGACGTGCCAGAGCCCCGAGGACACGTAGGAGACCATCACCGGACCACACGGGGCACCGTAAATGGCTATCCGGTGGCAGCTGAAGAAGTCTGCGCTGCCGGATAGCCGTTAATGCGATGGCCCCGACATACAAAAGCATCATATGTTGATGCTGCCTTTAACATGCGAAGGCCTCTGAGAGGCCATCGCATGTTGAAATGATCGTATGTCGGGGCCATCGTAGGTCAGGGGGTCACTGTATCATGGACACAAATGATAAGCTTGACAGCTTAAGCAATTAAAACCTTAATTTTACCAGACTTGGCAGAGCCGTGCCACATTGTAAATTTTTGAGGTGTCACTGTAGACTACGTTTCCCCAACACAGATGCTTAGCCTATTGTTTATACCTACACTAATAAAAGGAGTTTTGAAGTGAAAGACAACTTATTTCCTATCCAATTGAAAGGGGATAAGTTGGGACCCCGCAGTATGCTGGAAGGGGGCATGACGACCCCCGCACGGAGTGGCGGCCGACACGACCCCTCCATGTATCCCATAGAGATACATGGAGGGGGCGTGTCGGCCGTGGCTTTCTGTGAGAGTCGTAATGGCCGTTTCCAGCAGACTGCCGGTCCCCTGTTTAGGAGGTCGCAGGGGTCACAGCGGTTGGACCCCCGCTATCTATAGCTTATCCCCTTTCCTTTGTATAGGGGATGTTATCTTTCACTACGCTCCTCCTTTAATGGTTAGACTAACATAATGGCACAGCTTGGAACTATTCCCCCCCCCCCCCCCCCCCAATGCCCTAAAGACTGTCTAATACGTTTAATCAGAAAACCATGCCTAGCATATATAGCGCAGGTATATGCAGTGTGAATATAAAACAATAGATATGTGTGATGTCACTAACAATATTTAGGTACATACATGACAATAACATATGTCTTTATGGATTATTTTATATGTAAAGAATAAATGTTTATAATGTTCGAATAAACATTTTTTCACTGTCCCCCAAACCCTTTTCACATGGTAAATACTGAAGTGGCGCACGCTGCATTCCATTCTCTGAGAGAAGGGCACAGCAGGGAGAAAATATACATTAAAGTAAACTCAAGAAATTGTATGTGAATTCTTCATGAACCTGCTTAGAACACATCTAAAATGTCTGACTGGACAACATAGATGCCATGATTTGATCATCAGGCCTTTGGCTCATTTATATACTTTATATACTTACTATATAAAAATCTTAATCCTTTCAATACTTATCAGCTGCTGTGTGCTCCACAGGAAGTTTTATTTCTTTTTGGAGTTCTTTCCAGTCTGACCACAGTGCCCTCTGATGACACCTTTGTCCATGTCAGGAACTGTCCAGAGCAGGAGAGGTTTGCTATGGGGATTTGCTCCTACTCTGGACAGTCCCTGACTTGGACAGAGGTGTCAGCAGAGAGCACTGTGGTCAGACAGAAAAGAAATACATGACTTCCTCTGAGGTATACAGCAGCTGAAAAGTACTGGAAGGATTAAGATTTTTAAATAGCAGTAATTATCAAATTTATTTAATTTTCTGGCAACAGAAATGTTTTTCACCGGAGTACCCCTTTAAGACTCCATATGCAAGGTTCTGGCCCCTCACCCCATTTTTTAGTACCTTTTATAGTTCCTTGTTGTCTAACATTGTAGCTCCCTTGGAGATTCCTAAGAAGCATCGTCTCTGTACTCTGGTGCTCCAGCATTCTGAACACTTTGTTCAGAACGTTAGGAGGCGGAGGCTGTGATCGTGATGTAATGGCCACGCCCCCTCGTGACATCACACCACGCCCCCTCCATTCATGTCTATGGGAAGGGGCGTGTTGAGCGATACGCCCCCTCCCATTGACATAAATGGAGGGGGTGTGACATCACAAGGGGGCATGGCTGTGATGTCACAACCACTGCCACAGGAACCCAGTGTTTTTTTTACAATGCCGGGTGCTGCAGAAGATCGCGGGGGTCCCAGCAGCGAGACTCCCATGATCAGACATATTATCTCCTATCCTTTGGATAGGGGATAAGATGTCTAGCAGTGGAGTACACCTGTAAATTAAAATGAGGACAAGGGAAACCTCCCTCTCTCTCTCTCTCTCTCTCTCGGGGCCCCACAGCAGCTGCATGCCCGAAAAGAAAAGAGCTTACTTCCTCATGAGTCTATTGTCCTAAGAAATGAAATCTAGGTCAAGGTTACATAAAATTTTGAGGACACAGATTCCATCAAGTTCAATTCTCCTCAGACCAACTGTAGTTGTTTGGGTTAGAGGGAAGCTAAACACAAGTTACCCAGGTAACTGGTACAAACTTTCATGTCATTGTATCATCCATTATTATCTATGTCGTGCCTATTGTACACCCCAAAAAAGGATCACTATGTTGATAAGGGTATGGCATAGGACATTTTGTATGTGTCTGCCATTTTGTGTATTTCAAAGTTTCTTCTCTACAAAAGTACCAGTTTAAGAAGAATACTAGTTGTCTCCTTAGATATTTATGGCTGTTTAGATAAGACAGATGGGGCTAGTTACCTTCTCATCGGTACAATTCACCCAAGTGAAGGGGGTTGACATGTAGAAACTGTGAAACTTATAAATATGTCTTATCCCAATGAACATTAGTGTTACGCCTAGCGCTCCGGGTCCCCGCTCCTCCCCGGAGCGCTCACGGCGTCTCTTTCCCTGCAGCTCCCCGGTCAGTCCCGCTGACCGGGAGCGCTGCTCTCTCATGGCCGTTGGGGATGCGATTCGCACAGCGGGACGCGCCCGCTCGCGAATCGCATCCCAGGTCACTTACCCGTTCCCGTCTCCTGCGGTCATGTGCTGGCGCGCGCGGCTCCGCTCTCTAGGGCGCGCGCGCGCCAGCTCCCTGAGACTTAAAGGGCCAGTGCACCAATGATTGGTGCCTGGCCCAATTAGCTTAATTGGTTCCACCTGTTCCCTGCTTATATCTAGTCTCCTCCCTTGCACTCCCTTGCCGGATCTTGTTGCCTTAGTGCCAGTGAAAGCGTTCTTTGTGTGTTTATACCCTGTGTACCAGAACTACTGCTATCTCCCCTGACTACGAACCTTGCTGCCTGCCCCGACCTTCTGCTACGTCCGACCTTGCTTCTGCCTACTCCCTTGTACCGCGCCTATCTTCAGCAGCCAGAGAGGTGAGCCGTTGCTAGTGGATACGACCTGGTCACTACCGCCGCAGCAAGACCATCCCGCTTTGCGGCGGGCTCTGGTGAAAACCAGTAGTGGCTTAGAACCGGTCCACTAGCACGGTCCACGCCAATCCCTCTCTGGCACAGAGGGTCCACTACCTGCCAGCCGGCATCGTGACAGTAGATCCGGCCATGGATCCCGCTGAGGTTCCCCAGCATTCCATCTCTGATCTCACCACGGTGGTCGCCCAGCTATCCCGACAGGTCGCCCATCTAACCCACCGACTGTCGGAAATGTCCACCATTGTGCACCAACTTCAGTCGCAACTGCAGCAGCAATCATCTCCTCCGCCACCTCCTGCACCCCTTCCGCAGCGAGTGGCCGCTCCTAGCCTCCGCCTGTCCTTGCCGGACAAATTTAATGGGGACTCTAAGTTTTGCCGTGGCTTTCTTTCGCAATGTTCCTTGCACTTGGAGATGATGTCGGATCAGTTTCCTACTGAAAGGTCTAGGGTGGCTTTCGTGGTCAGCCTTCTGTCTGGAAAGGCCCTGTCATGGGCCACACCGCTCTGGGACCGCGATGATCCCGTCACTGCCTCTGTACACTCCTTCTTCTCGGAAATTCGAAGCGTCTTTGAGGAACCTGCCCGAGCCTCTTCTGCTGAGACTGCCCTGCTGAACCTGGTCCAGGGTAATTCCTCCGTTGGCGAGTACGCCATACAATTCCGTACTCTTGCTTCTGAACTATCCTGGAATAATGAGGCTCTCTGCGCGACCTTTAAAAAAGGCCTATCCAGCAACATTAAAGATGTTCTGGCCGCACGAGAGACTCCTGCTAACCTGCATGAACTCATTCATCTAGCCACTCGCATTGACATGCGTTTTTCTGAGAGGCATCAAGAGCTCCGCCAGGAAAAAGACTTAGATCTCTGGACACCTCTCCCACAGTCTCCACTGCAATCTGCGCCTAGGCCTCCCGCCGAGGAGGCCATGCAAGTGGATCGGTCTCGCCTGACCCTGGAAGAGAGGAATCGCCGTAAGGAAGAGAATCTTTGTTTGTACTGTGCCAGTACTGAACATTTTCTGGTGGATTGCCCAATCCGTCCTCCACGTCTGGGAAACGCACGCTCGCACTCAGCTCTCGTGGGTGTGGCGTCTCTTGATGCCAAGTCGGCTTCTCCACGTCTCACGGTACCTGTTCGGATTTCCACTTCAGCCACCTCTCCCCTCTCAGCCGTAGCCTGCCTGGACTCTGGAGCTTCTGGGAATTTTATTCGGGACTCCTTTGTGAATAAATTCCGGATTCCGGTGACCCGTCTTGTCAAGCCACTCCACATTTCCGCGGTCAACGGAGCCAGGTTGGACTGTACCATACGTTTCCGCACGGAGCCCCTTCTTATGAGCTTCGGATCTCACCACGAGAGGATTGAACTTTTGGTCCTCCCCAATTGCACCTCGGAAATTCTCCTTGGACTTCCCTGGCTTCAACTTCATTCCCCAACCCTGGATTGGTCCACTGGGGAGATCAAGAGTTGGGGGTCCTCTTGTTCCAAGAACTGTCTAAAACCGGTTCCCAGTAACCCTTGCCGTAACTCTGTGGTTCCTCCTGTATCTGGTCCCCCTAAGGTCATTAAGGACTCTGCCTGCCACAGGAAATGCCCCTCCCCCCCTCCCAGTTCCATCAGGCAAGCTTCTGTGTCCCCTCATGGCCCTCGTCCTGGTGTCACACTGCCCCGTGCCAGGTCCCGCCCTCTGCCCTCTCTCCCCATTCCTACTCCTGCGGTTCTGCCTGCCGTTGAGGAATCCCTCCATCCTTTCCCGGTGTCCTCATCCCAGGGGAGGCAGTTACCCGATAAAGAGAAGGGGAGACCTAAGGGGGGGGGTACTGTTACGCCTAGCGCTCCGGGTCCCCGCTCCTCCCCGGAGCGCTCACGGCGTCTCTTTCCCTGCAGCTCCCCGGTCAGTCCCGCTGACCGGGAGCGCTGCTCTCTCATGGCCGTTGGGGATGCGATTCGCACAGCGGGACGCGCCCGCTCGCGAATCGCATCCCAGGTCACTTACCCGTTCCCGTCTCCTGCGGTCATGTGCTGGCGCGCGCGGCTCCGCTCTCTAGGGCGCGCGCGCGCCAGCTCCCTGAGACTTAAAGGGCCAGTGCACCAATGATTGGTGCCTGGCCCAATTAGCTTAATTGGTTCCACCTGTTCCCTGCTTATATCTAGTCTCCTCCCTTGCACTCCCTTGCCGGATCTTGTTGCCTTAGTGCCAGTGAAAGCGTTCTTTGTGTGTTTATACCCTGTGTACCAGAACTACTGCTATCTCCCCTGACTACGAACCTTGCTGCCTGCCCCGACCTTCTGCTACGTCCGACCTTGCTTCTGCCTACTCCCTTGTACCGCGCCTATCTTCAGCAGCCAGAGAGGTGAGCCGTTGCTAGTGGATACGACCTGGTCACTACCGCCGCAGCAAGACCATCCCGCTTTGCGGCGGGCTCTGGTGAAAACCAGTAGTGGCTTAGAACCGGTCCACTAGCACGGTCCACGCCAATCCCTCTCTGGCACAGAGGGTCCACTACCTGCCAGCCGGCATCGTGACAATTAGTTCTTTATATATATATATAACATAATCAGTAGGATATATGATATTGTCACATGCTGTTGGTATTGTAAAGGACATCAATAAACGTCTATTATCTTATATATGATTCTCACTAGGGGTATTGCTCAGTGCTTGCATTCATAAGACATGGCAGAAAGGTGATTGCATCTCTAGTATAGACTATGATAATGAGTCTCTGTCTCAACCTCTTAAGGACACAGGGCGTACCTGTACACCCTGCGCCCGGTCTATAATGCGGGGTCACGCCATAACCCCCCATCATAGCGGGTCGGTCCTGGCTGCTAATGAAAGCCGTGACCCTGGGCTAATAGTGTGTGGCACTGATCATTGTGCCGCGCGCTATCAACCCATTAGACGCGGTGATCAAAGTTGATCGCCAAGTCTAAAGTTGTAAAAAATTGTATCCCGGCAGCTCAGTCTGGCTGATCGGGACCATCGCGGTGAAATCGGGACCATCGCGGTGAAATCCCGATGTCCCAATCAGCTAAGACACAAGCGGAGGGTCCGTTACCTGCCACCGACGCGTCCAATCGGTGATTGACTTCTCTATGCCTGAGATTTGGGCAGGAGAAGTCAAGCCCTGATAACACTGATCATCCGCATGTAGTTCTATGCTGATGATCAGTGTTAGGAATCAATGCAATGCATATTATAGCCACTAGAGGGGGCTATAACATAGCAAAAAAAAAAGTAAAAAAAAAAAAAAAGTTACTAATGATGAATTAACTCCTTCCCTAATAAAAGTAAGACTCACCCCCCTTTTCCCATTAAAAAAAACAAAAAACTGTGCAAATAAAAATAAGCATATGTGGTATCGCCGCGTGCGGAAATGTCCTAACTATAATATATATTGTTAACTAAACCGCACGATCAATGTGTACACGCAAAAAAAATTCCGAATTCCAAAATAGCGTATTTTTGGTCACTTTTTATGGCACAAAAAAATTTATAAAAGGGCGATCAAAAAGTTCAATCAAAACAAAAATGATACTGATAAAACTTAAGATCACAGCGCAAAAAATGAGCCCTCATACCGCCCCGTACGTGGAAAGATAAAAAAGTTATAGGGGTCAGAAAATGGGAATTTTAAACGTCTAAATTTTCCTGCATGTAGTTATGATTTTTTCCAGAAGTCCGACAAAATCAAACTTATATAAGTAGGGGATCATTTTAATCGTATGGACCTACAGAATAAAGATGAGGTGTTATTTCTACCTAAAAATGCACTGTGTAGAAACGGAAGCCCCCAAAAGTTACAAAATTGCATTTTTTCTTACATTTTGTCGCACAATGATTTTTTTTAGGTTTCACTGTGGATTTTTTGTATAGTTGGGAATATGGTCAACTAGGCCACAAGATGTCTGAGGGTCCACCATGGTTAATTACTGAAGTTTCAGAGTTAATCCCTAAATGTGGGTCTAAAATCAGCTTTGGACAGTTAACCTTTAATGGTAATGGTTTTAACCCCTTCATGACCCGGGGGTTTTCCATTTTTTGCACTTTCGTTTTTTCCTCCTTTCCTTTCAAAAACCATAACTCTTAAAATTTGGCACCTAAAAATCCCCATGATGGTGAAAAAACGCCATTTTGTAACTTTTGAGGGCTTCCGTTTCTACACAGTACATATTTCGGTAAAAATGACACCTTATCATTATTCTGTAGGTCCATACGAGTAAAATGATACCCTACTTATATAGGTTGGATTTTGTCGCACTTCTGGAAAAAATCATAACTACATGCAGGAAAATGTATACGTTTAAAAATGTCATCTTCTGACCCCTATAACTTTTTTATTTTACCGTGTACGGGGCGGTATGAGGGCTCATTTTTGTGCCATGATCTGAAGTTTTTATCGGTACCATTTTTGCATTGATACAAAAAGTGACCAAAAATATGCTATTTTGGACTATTTATTGACCGTGCGGTTTAATTAATGATATATATATATATATGTTGGAAATTTCCGCACGCGGCAATACCACATATGTTCGTTTTATTCATACTGTTTTTCTTATTTAATGGAAAAAAGGGGGGTGATTCAAACTTTTATTAGGGGAGGTGTTAAATTCACTTTTTTTTGTTCACTTTTTTTTGCAATGTTATAGCTCCCATAGGGACCTATAACACTGTACACACTGATCTTTTACATTGATCAATGGTTTCTCATAGGAAATCCATATAATGTGGATCCATACGACTGGAGGAGGCTTTATAATTCTCCTGTCTTATTTAGCAGCTGAACCCACAAATCCTAGATGTGAATGCACCCTTACTAAGGTGCTATGAGCGCTAAGGGAATAAACAGCAGCACAGCAAGGAAAGGGTTACATTAAAAGAGTACTGCAGTCT